>NC_136630.1:33870923-33880923 GCF_933228915.1 Telmatherina bonti | reverse complement strand
GTGCAGTGGAGTTGGTAGGAACCATAACATGCAGGGCAGTGGGCCCCGAGGACCAGAATTATGGGACACTGTCCTACTCAAAATCATCTAAAACATGCCACTTAGCTGTCCAAAATGCAGACTCAGTTGCTAAATCTGTCTCTGAGAACCAGGATGTATAAGAAAGATTTGAATAGATAAATGTATATGTAAAAAACAAACACTAGGTAAGTGTGGGACTATATATCGTATGCAACTACCTGTTCAGAAAGGCTGTCATCCTCAGGGCCATCGTTGGTCTGCTGAGAGCCTGAACGAGGCCATGGAAGACTGGAAGTCAATTCTGTTGGTTCCATGTTTGCACTGGTCAATGGCTGGAACATTTAAGAAAGGATTGTTGGTACACATACATGGACAACAAATTGCTTCTTTCAAGCCTAATATTTGAAGGAATACAATAAAAACATGAAGTCAAACTATCCTGCTGAAGTCCTAATGTACATTAAAATACACATCACAGAAATAATCTAAAAGCATCCACATTGTTCAGGTATTACAACTGGTTTTGGTGTTTAACACCCCTCAGATATGAGTCATGGGGACCCAACACACACCCTCAGTTACATGTCCTTCTGGGGACTGACTTTGCTCCAGCTATGAACACACTAGTTTACACTTGTTAACATGTGCTGTGGGGACCCCGTGAGTGTCCAAAAAAGACACTTAATAAACACATTTAGAAAGCATGGCGATGCATTAAATTTTACCCAGATGCAGCTCGGCAACTGCATACACAGAAGATTTAACTGATTGCTGTAGTTAAGGACATCTGGCCATCAAATGTCAGTCAGACCTACGCCATGTCAACACATCTCATAGTTAAGGACATCTTAGCCTTACTATTACATTTGCTTCTATTACTATCTGTATCCAAGTTTTCAAATCCTACTGCAGTGTTACTTAACCCATGACCTGGGCCCCACTGCCCTGCACGTGTTGTAGGTAACCCTACTTTAAACACACCTGACTCAAATCAATGGCTCATTATCCGAATTTAATAGAACTTGGCAAGCAGTGAAGTTCATCTGCATCATGTGCAGTGGAGTTGGTAGGAACCAAAACATACAGGGCAGTGGGCCCCGAGGACAAGAATTAAGGGACACTGTCCTACTCAACAGCATCTAAAACATGCCACTTAGCTGTCCAAAATGCAGACTCATTTGCTAAATCTGTCTCTAAGAACCAGGATGTAAAAGAAAGATTTGAATAGAAAAATGTATATGTAAAACAAAAACTAGGTAGGTGTGGGACTATGTATTGTATGCAATTACCTGTTCGAAAGGTCTGTTATCCTCAGGGCCATCGTTGGTCTGCTGAGAGCCTGAACGAGGCCATGGAAGACTGGAAGTCAATTCTGTTGGTTCCATGTTTGCACTGGTCAATGGCTGGAACATTTAAGAAAGACTTGTTGGTACACAAACATGGACAACAAATTGCTTCTTTTAAGCCCAATATTTGAAAGAATACAATAAAAACATGAAGTCAAATAATCATGCTGAAGTCCTAATGTACATTAAAATACACATCACAGAAATAATCCAAAGCATCCACATTGTTCAGGTATTACAACTGGTTTTGGTGTTTAACACCCCTCAGACATGAGTCATGGGGACCCAACACACACCCTCAGTTACATGTCCTTCTGGGGACTGACTTTGCTCCAGCTCTGAACACACTAGTTTACACTTGTTAACATGTGCTGTGGGGACCCCGTGAGTGTCCATTCAATTCAATTCAACTTTATTTATATAGCCTCAAATCCCGGCAATGCCATCTCAAGACACTTTACAGACAGAGGGGAAAACATAATGAAAGCCAATTCATAACAACCTATATAAGGAAACCAACAGATTGAGTTGAGTCCAACTCAATCTCCCATCCTGAGCAAGCACACAGGCGACAGTGGGAAGGAAAAAACTCCCTTTTAACAGGAAGGAAGCCTCCGGCAGAACCCGGCTCAGGACAGGCAGCCATCTGCCTCTGCTGTGTTGGGGGAAGAGGACAGAAAGACAACAGACAACAGGAACTGCTACTCCCGGCCAGGGAGACCTGCTGAGACAGGAGACATACATGTTAATGATGCTACACTGTTATTGGGTGGGGGGGGGGGTAAAAGAGAGAGATAAAGAGAAAGAAGCTCAGTGTATCAGGAAATGTCCCTCAGCAGTCTAAACCTATAGCAGCATAACTAAGGGATGCTAACCATCCCTAGTTATAGGACTTATCAAAAAGATAAGTCTTCAGCCTAGTCTTAAAGGTGGGGAGGGTGTCTGCTTCCCTAACACTAACTGGGAGCTTATTCCATAAGAGAGGGGCCTGATAACCAAAGGCTCTGCCTCCTGCTCGGCTCTTTGAGACTCTAGGAACCACAAGTAAGCCTGCAGTCTGCGAACGAAGTACTCTGCCTGGTATATAAGGAACTATGAGGTCTTTGATATATAGTGGTGCCTGGTTGTGGAGGGCTTTATATGTAAGGAGAAGGATTTTAAATTCTATTCTAGATTCAACAGGCAGCCAGTGAAGAGAGGCTAAAACTGGGGAAATATGATCTGTCCTGCTGGTTCTGGTCAGGACTCTGGCTGCAGAATTCTGGATCAGCGGAAGGCTTTTCAGGGCATATTTAGGACAGCCCAGTAATAGAGAGTTACAGTAATCTAGTCTCGAAGTAACAAAAGCGTGAACCAGTTTTTCTGCATCACTCTGAGACAGAATGTCCCTAATTTTGGCTATATTGCGTAAATGAAAGAAGGCTGTTTTAGTAACCTGCTTAATATGTAGCCAAAGGACAGGTCAGGGTCAAATATTACTCCAAGGTTTCTCACTGTAGCACTGGAAGCTAAAGTAATGCCATCCAGGTTCATTACAAAACTGGAGAATTTAGCTCAGAGTTTTTCAGATCCAACGAGAATTACTTCAGTCTTATCTGAGTTCAAAAGGAGAAAATTTCTAGACATCCAAGTCTTTATGTCTATGAGAAAATTTTGTAGCCTATTGGGCTGATTTGTTTCATCTGGTTTAAAGGATAAGTATATCTGAATATCATCTGCATTACAATGAAATTTTATTACATGCTGTCTAATAATTTTGCCAAAATGGAGCATATATAGCGTGAAGAGTACTGGTCCAAGTACAGAACCTTGAGGAACTCCATGACTTACTGTAGTTTGTGAGGAGGACTTGTCATTTACATGAACAAATGTGAACAAACTGAAGTCTATCAGATAAATATGATTTAAACCAGCTTAATGCTGTACCTGTAATTCCAACCACCTGTTCTAGTCTCTGTAACAGAATGTTATGATCGACTGTATCAAATGCAGCACTAAGATCAAGCAAGATAAGTACGGACACAAGTCCTTTGTCTGAGGCCATAAGAAGGTCATTAGTAACTTTCACCAATGCTGTCTCAGTGCTATGATGAGCTCTAAATTCTGACTGAAACTCTTAAAATAAATTATTTCTGCTCAGGTGGGCATGTAGCTGAGCTGAAACTATTTTCTCCAGAATTTTGGACATAAACGGGAGATTAGATATAGGTCTATAATTTGCTATCACCTCTGGATCCAGAGATTGCTTTTTAAGTAAAGGCTTGATTACAGCAGTTTTAAATGATTGTGGTACATATCCTGTCACTAAAGACATATTGATAAGATTTAGTAGTGATGTATCAATTAAAGGGAAAATGTCCTTAAAGAGGCTCGTTGGGAGAGGGTCTAAGATACAGGTGGATGGTTTAGATGAAGCTATTATTTTAGTTAATTCAGAGGGTTGGACAGGACAGAAACTATTTAGACACAAGTCAGATCCTGGTTCTAAGGATGCTTTGGAGACCACAACAGACTCAACATTATAAGTAGAAGGAAGAATATTGTGAATTTGATCTCTAATAGTATCAATTTTATTCCTGAAAAAATACATGAAATCATCACAGCTAAGTGAGAAAGGAATACATGGCTCCTCAGCGCTCCGGCTCCTAGTAAGCCTAGCTACAGTGCTGAAAAGAAACCGAGGGTTGTTTTTGTTTTCCTCTATCAATGATGAATAATAAGCTGTTCTTGCCGTATGTAAGGCTTTTTTGTATACAATTAAACTTTCTTTCCAGGTTAAGTGAGACTCCTCTAGTCCTGATGAACGCCATCTGTTTTCCAAACGCCTTGACGCCTGTTTTAGAGCTCGAAGCTGGGAATTAAACCAGGGAGCCTTCATAATCTTACCTAATTTCTTCTTCTTTAGGGGGGCAACATTATCCAAGGTTGTACGCATTGAAGCTGTTATAGTATCAGCATGCTGATCAATCTGAGTGGGAGTAAAGCTTAAAGGGGGACTCTCAGACATGCTAACACATGGTAGAGGGAAAAAATTGATTCAATTGATTGTTTAAATTTTGTAATATTGTCTGATAAACATCTACTATAGTAGAATTTATTTTTGGTCAGTGAGTAATCAAATAAAGTGAATTCAAAGGTTAATAAGAAGTGATCAGGCAAGACAGGGTTTCGAGGAAATACTTTGAGCATGGACATTTTGTGAAAACCCAATTGAGTTTAGAATAAAGCTAAAGGAAATGATTAAACTATCATTTTCATCGTCAACATGAATATTAAAATCACCTAGTACAATGACTTTATCAGTAGTCAGCACTAACTCAGACAAGAGATCAGAGAATTCGGTCAGAAACTCGGAGTAAGGTCCAGGTGAGCGATACACTAATGCTAAAAGGAGCGGTTTCTCTGAATTCCATTTTGGATGAGATAAATATAATGTCAGGAATTCCAAGGATTTATAGTTCGTTTTGTGCTTAGGATTAATTAAAAATTCTGACTGAAAAATAGCTGCAACACCTCCTCCTCTGCCTGTAGTTCTAGGAATGTGAAAGTTTAAATAGTTAGCTGGCGTAGCTTCATTAATACTAACATAATCCTCTTGCTGTCACCAGGTTTCCGTAAGACAGAATAAATCAATGTGGTGATCACCTATCAAGTCATTGACTAATAAAGACTTATTTGGGAGGGATCTGATATTCAGTCGGCCACACTTTATCGTCTTATTTTCTGATTTTATTAGATCTATTGTTTTTATTTTTATGAGGTTTTCACGATTAACCCCAGAAGTGTTTTTGTGTTGTTTAATTCTTACTGCTGGGAAGTTGTATAAGGTCGGAATGGGGTTTTGGGTGAGCGGTGGCAGGTGGGAAGCTGCAGAAAAGTGTGTAGGACTACAATTCTGCCTCCTGGTCCCAACCCTGAGTTGTCAATTTAGCTGACTAATGAAAGAGTCCATATTGCTAGATAAGAGAGCGGCTCCATCCAACATGGGATGGATGCCATCTCTCCTAATAAGACCAGGCTTTCCCCAAAAAGCGCTCCAATTATCTATAAAACCCACGTTGTTATCGGGACACCACCTAGACAACCAGCGGTTGAAAGATGACATGCGGCTAAACATGTCATTGCTGATTAAATTTGGCAAGGGACCAGAGAAAACTACGGAGTCCGACATGCTCTTGGCAAAGTTACACACCGAAGCAACATTAATTTTAGTGACCTCCGATTGGCGTAACCGGGTGTCGTTACCGCCGACGTGAATTACAATCTTACGGTATTTACGTTTAGCCTTAGTCAGCAGTTTCAAATACGATTCAACGTCGCCCGCTCTGGCCCCAGGAATGCATCTGACTATGGTCCCCGGTGTCTCTAGAGCCACGTTTCTGACTATGGAACTACCTATTATCAGGGTTTCTGCCTCAGTGGGTGTGTCGCCGAGCGGGGAAAATCTGTTAGAAACGTGAACAGGTCGGTGGTGGCCAGTGGGTTTTGGTTTGGGGCTACGCTTCCGCCTGACCGTCGTCCAGCCCGCCTCGGCTCCCGGCTGCGCGGGAACTGCTGAAGGACCACTAGGTGGGCTAGCTGCCCTGGCTGGTAGCGCCGCACTGGCTAATGGGGGCTTGCTGACTAACTGCTTTCCTAACTGAGTGCGGAGCTGGGCTTCTAACTCGCAGAGCCTCGCCTCCAAAGCTGCCAAGCTGCTACACTTAATACACCTACCATTATCACTAAAGGAGGCGGAGGAGTAGCTAAACATCAGACACACCGAGCAAGAAAAGGCAGGGGACCGGGGTGTGGGAAGAGAGCTAGCAGCCATGCTAAAACAGAGTGCTTGAGCTGTTTAAGTCAAGTAAACAGAAAGCCAAAGATCCCGAAAAAAATGCAATATATAGAAGAGTGGTTTGGGAAGGTATTGTGCGCTGAAGTGAGTGGTTGGTTAACAATAGATAGAAGTTAGAAAGAAGTTAAAGGAGCCAACGGCTCGTAGCAATCCGCTGTGACACACGCTAGGGAAACAGGAAATGACAATATGTTACCGCAACGTCCGCAATGCCCACAAAAGACACTTAATAAACACATTTAGAAACCATGGCGTTGCATTAAATTTTACCCAGATGCAGCTCGGCAACTGCATACACAGAACATTTAACTGATTGCTACAGTTAAGGACATCTGGCCATCAAATGTCAGTCAGACCTACGCCATGTCAACACATCTCATAGTTAAGGACATCTTAGCCTTACTATTACATTTGCTTCTATTACTATCTGTATCCAAGTTTTCAAATCCTACTGCAGTGTTACTTAACCTATGACCTGGGCCCCACTGCCCTGCACGTGTTGTAGGTAACCCTACTTTAAACACACCTGACTCAAATCAATGGCTCATTATCCGAATTTAATAGAACTTGGCAAGCAGTGAAGTTCATCTGCATCATGTGCAGTGGAGTTGGTAGGAACCAAAACATGCAGGGCAGTGGGCCCCGAGGACCAGAATTATGGGACACTGTCCTACTCAACAGCATCTAAAACATGCCACTTAGCTGTCCAAAATGCAGACTCAGTTGCTAAATCTTTCTCTAAGAACCAGGATGTATAAGAAAGATTTGAATAGAAAAATATATATGTAAAACAAAAACTAGGTAGGTGTGGGACTATATATTGTATGCAATTACCTGTTCGAAAGGTCTGTTATCCTCAGGGCCATTGTTGGTCTGCTGGGAGCCTGAACGAGGTGATGGAAGACTGGAAGTCAATTCTGTTGGTTCCATGTTTGCACTGGTCAATGGCTGGAACATTTAAGAAAGGGTTGTTGGTACACATGACCAGTTCTTTGCTTGTCACTGAAAAGTCTACATGAACCGCAAATTTTAAGGAAGCTCCTTTGTCTCCTGTCTTACATTACAGGATGAATTTATAAATCCAGGTCTGCTTGACCTCAGTCGACACAACGGCAATGATCAGACACACCTGGATTAATCAGGTCTAATATTACAGTATTAGTTGTAAAATTGAGGCTCTGTGATATACCAAGACAGTAGACTAGTGCCGAACAAAAGTTGAAAAAAAACAAAAGAAAAAAAAAACGTCAACAACAGTGTGAACATATACAAATAAATACCCAACATGCTTAGAAGATTTGGCAACTGAGGCAATGAGATTCTGGCTTCTTAGGCTAAAGTGCAGCGTGAAAGCCTCCAATAATCACACAGCCTACAGACTCGTCTGTTTGTCAAGAAACGCAGGGGGGGCGGGCTGCTATAATTGCACAAGTGAAGGACCTCTACTTTCTCCTTAACGAGATGTCACATATTAATAATAATAATAATAATAATAATACTTCAGGAATGGTATGTTGGAGTGGTTTTGAAACCATGACTTTTTCATACTGTGGTATACCTTGAAGCCTGTAGCCAGCCTATTCTTAACTGATAATGAGCATACAATATGATTCCCATGTTCTTTTATGGATTTTGGAAAAATGTCACTTATGGGGACATCGTCATACCAGTAATCCATGCCTGCTGCTACCTACATGTGTGATTTAAGCCTTAAGATAATAAACCAAATCATAAATCCCAAATTATTTTGGATGGAATTTTCCCTACCTACAATGAAATTCATGTTTAACCACACAACACTGCCAAATTTAAAAGCAACAAATGGATATATCCAAAATCTGTGACACAAGCTAGCTACCTAGCTAGCTGAGCTGCACATTCTCAAAGAAATCACAACAGACAGACAGCAATGCTATGTTGTCAATGCATAACTTAAATAATAAAATCTTAATACTTACGGACATGTTCTTTAGTAGTCACAGCTTTAAACTCCGGTCTCATTTCCTCATCAACTGCCCTTCGAAAAATTGTGAGAAATTAAGCTACTGCTAAATAGTTGCTACTTCCTGCTGTTTCAAAAATAAAAGCCGGCGAAAGGAAGTAAAGATTAGAACAAAAGATATCAAATCAAATTTGATTTGATTTGATTTGAGAACAAAATATAGTGTGTTTTTGTTAATTTTTTGGCGTATTCTATCTATTTTAAATGGCTAGTATGGAATACAGTTACAGTTCTTTGTAAAATCAGATTTAAATGTTGGTGTTTCTATTCAACTGAATTCATTAAATAAAAATAACATCAAAATCTACATCTCAAAGCTACAGCAGTTAACATTTTAAAAAAAGATGTTTTCTTTACATATTTTTTTTAAAAATCTACCATTGTTTTAACAGCATAATTTTAGACAGATATCCCGTTGAATTTCCAGGTTTCCTCCCTCTTTTGGATTCTACTGCCATGCAAGGGCTCAATTTTAGCTACACCATTGGGGGTTTAAGCTCACCACCTAATTATTTATTGAGTCTCCTAATTTTGTCAAATGATTCAAGATACTTTGGTGTGTCTTTATTAGAAACATTTAGTGCTTTTACTGTGATTTACTTTCACATCAGATCAGCATTTTAAAAAAGGCTTTCTTTTTCATATTGTTGTAACCCTTTTAAATAGTATCAATTATTGACATATTTTATTTGATTTTTTTGTATTTGTTAGTAGTGTCAGTGAAATATAAGTAAAAATTTAAAACAAAAAAAGGTCCCCTGGGGACCGGAAGCCCTACAAGAACTCATGGTCAAATTGGACCTTAACTCTACCTGGTAAAATTTTCCTGACAAGAACTCATGGTCAAATTGGACCTTAACTCTACCTGGTAAAATTTTCATGTTCTGTGACAAAGCTGCCTTGTCACTGACACCCACACCCCTAACCACCTACCTGACTGTGTTCCGGGTCGTCAGGCCCAGCAAATCTCTCGCAGTCCCACGTAGCTGCTTTAGTTCAGTCATGCCACCTGTCAGGTAGCAGACTAATAGGGATGCACACCTATTGGTTTTGCTACAAATACTGGGAGCACTACTGGGGTGTCATCTTCATCTTCTGGGGGGTTGGTGAAAACTGGGTTAAGAGGTTTACCTGTGTTTTATGGCTGGAGTATGCCGCAATGCGGCAAAGACGTCATCGTCCCGTGACTAACGGATTTTCAGATTAATACACCGTAGTATTATGTTTTTCTATGTTCATCTGTGGAAATATGTATGGGGTTACGTTCATGAACTTTGTTGATATGGTTTCTTTGGGTGGTTGATATATTATTGGGAAATTTGGGGGAAAATCTCTTTTATTTGTAGTAATGGGAAGTTCATGGGAAGGGGCGGGGCATTGTCTTTTTAAGACGCTCATGCAGAGCTCATGCATCTATCCATCCATCTTTCCATTAGTCTATCCATCCATATATCCATCTATCGATCACCCCATTTATTCATTCATCTATCTATCTATCCATCCATCTATCCATATATCTATCTTTCCATCTATTCAGCCATCCATCTTTCCATCCATCTATCCATCCATCTGTCCATCTATCTTTCCATCCATCTATCCATCCATCTACTCATCCATCTATCCATCCATCTATCGTTCCATCATTTATCATCTATCCATCACCCCATTCATTCATCCATCTATCCATCTATCCATCCATCTATCCATTTATCTATCTTTCCATCCATTCAGCCATCCATCTATCATCCATCTATCCATCCATCCATCCACCTTTCCATCCATTTATCTATCCAT